>NC_133619.1:416320976-416335976 GCF_048593235.1 Sminthopsis crassicaudata
GAAAATACTATCTTGTGATCCACATTCAGTCCCCACACCTCTCTCTGGTGCAGATGGCTCTCTTCATCTTAAGACCATTGGCCTGAATCACCTCACTGTTGAAAAAAGCTACATTTTTCAGAATTAATCATCCTATAATCTTCTTGTTGTTGTGTATAATATTCTCCTTGGTTCTGCTCATTTCACTCAGTATCAGTTCATGTAAGTCTCTCCAGGCCTCTCTGAAATCATCCTGATGTTCGTTTTTTATAGAACAAAAATATTCCATAACAATCACATACCATAACTTACTCAGCCATTCTCCTCCCAGTTTCCGGTTTCTTGCCACTACGAAAAGGGCTGCTATAAAAATTTTTGCATACCTAGAACCTTTTTACTTTTTTTAATGATCTTTTTGGAATACATCTTATACATTTTTTGTTCTTTGGACTATCCAATTTCTTCAATCAATCTTAATAATATCATGGATTTGGGGTCTCTCACCACTCTGATTATCCTGGACATTCTCTAGCCTGTCAATATCCTTACTAAAATGGAATACCTAAAATTGAACACAGTACTCCAAATATGATGTTACCAGAGAAGAGTAATGTACAATTATCCTTTCCCCTATTACTGGGCACTTTGCATCTCTTAATACACTCTCAAGTTGCTTTCTTTGATGATTGACATATTTAGCTTGCAGGCCACTAAAACCCAGAGTTCCTTTTTTGGATGACATGTTATCTAGTGCAAATTCTCCCATCATATATTAGAAAAGTACAAGTGTAAGATCTTACAAATATTGCTATTAAATTTCATCTTATGATTATAAAGAAGGGAAAAGGATCCACATGTACAAAATATATTTATTGCAGCTCTTTTTGTGGTGGCAAAAAATTGGAAATTGAGAAGATACTCATTAATTGGTAAATGGCTGAAAAAAATTGTGGCACATGAATATAATGGAATACTATTGTGCTATAAGAAATTATGAGCAGGAGCATTTAAGAAAAACTAGGAAAGACTTCCATGAACTGATGCTGATTAAAGTGACCAGCACCAGGAGAACATTGTACACAGTAACAGCAACCTTCTAGGATGATCAGTTTTGATAGACTTTGATCTTCTTAGCAATACAAGTGATCTAAGATAATTCTAAAAGATTCATGATGGAAAATGCTATCCACATCCAGAGAAAGAATTATTTTTATCTTTATTTTTTTGTTTCTCATAGTTTTTCCCTTTTGTTTTGATTCTTCCTTCAAAACATGACTAATGTGGAAATGTGTTTAATATGATTGATTGTACATATAATGAATATCACATTGCTTGCCATCTTGAGAAGGGGTTAGGAAAGAGAGGGAGGGAGAAAAAAAATTGGAACTCAAAATCTTATAAAAATGAATGTTGAAAACTATCTTTACATGTAAATGGAAAATATAAAATATTATTTAGTGGGGGAGTATTTCATCTTACTAGGTTTGGCCTATTGTTTTAGCCTATCAAGACTTTTTGATTCCAGACTGACCATTAGTGCATTAGATATCCTTCTCTCTGTCATCTGTACATTTGATAAATGTTAACTGCACAGAGCTAAACACAGATCCCTACTCTACTAGAAATCATCTTCTATATTAATATCAAACAACAACTAATGCCTAATTTTTTAAGAAAAGCAAATTGTGGGGCAGCTAGATGGTGCAGTGGATAGAGCATCCACCCTGAAGTCAGAAGAACCTGAATTCAAATGTGACCTCAATTGCCTTGGCAAAAAAAAAAAAAAAAAAAAAAGCAAATTGTGTCAGTTCTAAATGTACCTAATTATATGGTTATTTAATATGAATCAAAGGCCAGCCAAACAAATTCTTTGGTATTTTTCTGACCTGCCACTTTGGCAATATTGTCAAAAAGAAAGAAAGAAAGAAGACTATTTTGGCAAGCCCTGCTTTTTGATAGCAATATTCATTATCTCTTTGAAAAAAAAAGGCATTCTAGGGTGACAAGGAACTGGAAACTGAGTAGATTGCCCATCAATTGAGGAAGAGCTGAATAAGTTATGGTATATGATATTATAGAATATTATTGTTCTATAAGAATCCAGCAGCAGGATGATTTCAGAGAAACCTGGAAAGACTTACTTGAACTGATGCTAAGTGAGAAAAACCAAGAAAACATTGTACACAGCAACAAGATTATGTGATCAGTTCTGATGGATGTGACTCTTCAACAGTGGGGTGATTCAGGTCAATTCCAATAGACCTATGATGGAGAAAGTCATCTGTATCCAGAGAGAGAAGAACTGTGGGGACTGAGTATGGATCACAACATAGTATTTTCATCTTTTTTGTGTTGTTTGCTTATTTTTTTTCTCATTTTTTTTCCTTTTTGAGCTGATTTTTCTTATGCAGTGTGATAAATGTGAAAATATGTATAGAAGAATTGCACATGTTAAACATGTAAAGATTACTTGGTGTCTAAGGGAAGAGAGAGGGAAAAGAAGGAAGAAAAATTTGGAACACAGGGTTTTTCAAGGGTGAATGTTGAAAACTATCTTTCAAGTATTTTAAAAATAAAAAGCTATTATTTTTTTTAAAATTAAAAAAAAACATTCTAGGATTTTTTTTCAAAAAATCAGAATCAAAATCATTGGCCTAAGTTTGAAAAATTCATTTTCTTCCCTTTTTAAAAATTGGGACAATTTTTGTTTTTCTCTTATCGTACCGTAACTTTCTTGGTCTTCTGACTCCTTCCTAGTCCTGATAATGGCTTAGTAATTATGCATGTAAGTTCTTTCAGTTTCAAGGATCTAGGGCACTTAAGTACACCCTTATTTAACCTCCTTATATTGGAGTATAAATCAAAAAATGATCATCAGTTCCTCAAGATCTTCCCATTTGTGACACTGTAGTAACTGAAGGTAAGTCTCATAACACTGCAGAGCCTCCAAATGATAACCTTAACCACTTAAAAGAATTTGATCTACCTTTCTGGGATAAATAATGTATGTTGAACAGATTATAAGGCACAATTGGATAAACAACCCAGAAGCTATATAAATATATGTGTGTGCATATGTGTAAATATTAATACATATTTATTTATGTATTTTCTAATTTTTTCCATTTTTCTAATATCAGTTGTTTTTATTTAGGTTCAAAAAATAAATAATGGGTAGATCAAAACTTCAGGTGCCATAAATAGTTTCACTTGGAGGCATGAAATTCTTTTGTTTTATCTTAGATAAGACAGAACTCGAACTTGACTCAATGAAAGGTGATTATATCTTTTTGCTTAAACAATATTTAAGAAAAATTATTAGAAAGGAACTTATAATTTGTATACGATTATAGAAATATTGATGTAGATAAATCCATAATTGGATTCTAGATATAATTATATAGAGTTATACATACATATGTGCACAAGTGATCCCATTCCATGCCATCTTCTCTAGCAAATTGGTTCTTCCCATCATCCCTACTTTAATCTTTCTCCATCTCCCAGATGTTTCACTATTGCCTACAAACATATTTATTCCTCCCTCATCTTCAAAAAACACTCATTTGGATCAGTCCATCCTTGCTAGCTATCTTCCAATTCTCTATCTTTTTTTGTGTGGTTAAAATATCTGATAAGATCCGTAGGTGTATCTGTGATAAGGTCAATAAATGCCTAAATTTCCTTTCCTTTCACAGTCTTCTCAACTTTTTGTAGTCTGACTTTCAACTTCTTTATTCAACCACAATGACTCACTTCAAAATAGTTAATGATCTCCTAATTGCCATACTAATGGCCTTTTCCTAATCTTCATCCTTTTTGACCCCTTTACAGTCTTCAACACTGTAAATTACTTTCTTCTCTTTAGGTTTTTATGACACTGCTCTTTCTTGTTTTTCCTCCTACATCTGAAGTAGTTCTTTTCTCTCTTTTTGATGGCTCTTCATTTAAGCCATTCTTGCTAACTAGGATTATCCCAAAAACTGTATCCTTGATCTTTTCCCTTCTTTCTCTGTGCTATTTTGCTGAGTAATATCATTGGCTCTCATGGAAAAAGGAGCCCTCCCAGTCCTCCTTAATTTTAGTGCTTCCCCTCAGAGATTATCCTTAATTTATCTTGTATATATTTTCTGCTGTTTTCATGTTGTCTCCCACCTTGGACTGTGAGCTTTTGTTTGTTCTTTACCATTCTTGCATCAATAGATGGCAGATAATAGATGCTTAATAAATCCTAGTTCATTATGACTTATAGTTGACATATGAACACAATAATATAGATTAGTTTCTCAGAGAGAAAGGACCTGTGATTTTTTAAAGCAAGTATAAGAAAATGGTATAGACATTTTAGTGTGGGAAAGAAGGGCAAAGGGGGGGCAAAAAAATTTACTGAAACAGGAACATCATCCGGAGAAAAGAGAATCAAGTCAGATTGAGGGAGTTTGAGTTTCCAGAGCAGTATGATGGCCCCTACTGTCTGGGAGAAAGTACCTCCTAAACTTTTTGCTGAGATACAGATTATTTGTACTTCTAATCTTATATCTTCACTAGGGTAAGCTTTCCCAAGGGAAATGTTCCAAAGCACTTAAAGGATAGACTGTATTTCTTACTTCATCCTGTAATTTTTAGTACTGTGCTTTACCTTAAATGGGGGCTCAATTTTATGTTGACTTTCTGGCTGACTCACTAAACAATAGATCAAATTGCTAGAAAAACTATTAAACCCTGAGTACAATAAAATTCTTAAAGGGTAGCTTTCCTTTAGGAGCACAAAACATTTTTTAATGAATATAGGCACCTGAGAAGTTTTTAGTGTGATAAACACTTCCCAAGGGTTTCAGAGAAAATCGAAACTAGATCATGACTTGAACTTTAAACTCCACATCAGCACATTCTGTGCTTGAAAAAGGTTAGCCCTCGACTTCTCCCACTTAATTTAGATCCATAAATGTTAAATTCTGAAACAGTAGGCATAAAGATAATTTTGTTCAAATTATAACCTTGGATTATGCTAGTACTCTGCGTTTCTCAAGTAGTTAGTGTTATAAGAAAAAATATTTCTGAAAATGCTACAGTGAATTACAAAAGATCATTAAAACACATGTGTTCTTACATTTATATTTTACATGGTATGTGGTATGTACACAAGTGCATATATATATATGTATATATATATATATATATATATATATATATATTCTTCTATACATATTTCCACATTTATCATGCTACACAAGAAAAATCAGATCAAAAAGGATTCCCTATTTTATAAATGAGGAAAATGAATCTCAGAGAGGGTAAGTAACCCACCTGTAGTTTATCCAGCCAGCAAGTGCTAGAAGCAAAATTCATACTCAGGTCTCTTCTAACTTCAGCTTAGAATGCTCTTTGCTCTGCCACACTGTCTCTAAATATTAAAGAAAAGAACTACCTCAAAGCCATCTGTGTTTTTACATCACTTAGTAACAACCAGGATAAACTGATTAGAAATATAATTTACACTAATGAAAAACTATACAAAATGCTGGGGCCATACCTACAAGACAATTTTAAGAGCTATATAGCAACAATAACAACTTGAACAAAAATAAAAGATGGATTTAGTCATTAGAGATCTATTGAATGTACATTGTTAGGTGGAGTCAATATAGTAAACATGTTTGGAGATTTAAAGTCATACCATTAAAAATACCAAAGGACATTTCATAGAATTAGACAAATTGATATTAAAATTTTATACAAAATAAAAGGAAAAGAATATCAAGAAGAGCAATATGGGAGAAGGGTAATAAGCTGAGGAAAGGGAACTTGCTCAGCTAGATCTTAAATTATATCCTCTAAAAAGATAATTATAAAACTATCTGGTAGTAGATTTTTAAAAAAATTACAAATAATTAGAGCATAATAAACAATCAACAATTAGATTTAAGAAGATTCAGATCAGATAAAATCAGATAAAACCTGCATTGTAAAAATGAGATCATCATTCAAACAAAACTGGGAAAATTGAACAGCAATATGATAAAGAAAATATTAAATTTATGTCCTACAATAAATTCAAAATTAATTAATATTATAAATTTGTTTTAGAATATTCCAGAGATAAATGAGAAGAAAATAAAATATATATGCATTTATATATGTGTTTATGTGTGTGTATGTATACATACATACACGCATACATACATATATTTACAAGTGTGGAGAGAAGGGAAATTCTTATCTATTTCTATTTCGCAAATGGAAGAGAATTAAAGGTAATAAAATGTATGGGTTGTCATAAGAAATAAAGGGGTTTTGACATAGTAATCAAGTAAAATACAAAGAAAAAAATTGGAAAAATTTTTGTCATTGTATATAAGTATTTATATTGATAAGGAATTGACACAAATTTAATAAGCAATATCTGTTCCCCAATAAATGATAGGAGAATATGAATATGCAGGTCTAAAAAGGAAAACTATAAAATTTACATAATTATATATAATAAATAATTATATAAATAATTGTTTAGAATATAATTAAATAATTATATGAAAATTAAGCTTCCCAATATAAGAATTCAAATTAAAATAACTTTAATGTGTTACCTCATACCTATCAAAGTGGTAAAGAGCTAATGGCAATAAAATTTAATGTTAGTGAGGCTATAGGGGGAAAGGCATGCTATTACATGTCTAGTGGAGCTATAAATTTGTGCAATCTTATGCCAAGTAATCTAACAAAACACAATAAAAATTACGTCTGATCATATACTTTGACCCAGTGAACCTGCTACTAGAACAATATACTAGGTATGTTATTGAAGTGGGAGAGGAACCCTATCAGGATATAAATATTCAATAAAGTCTTTATACACAATCATGAAAAATTAAAAACAATCTCTATGTTAAAGAATTGGAAAATTGAAAAACAAATGATGATATATGAATGTATTACCAAAAGAAAAAAGTTTTTTAAAAAGACTAGAAAAAATGGGAAAACATTAAAGTGATACAGATAGAATAAAATAGAATGAAAATAATAATGTATAATTGACTATTATATATACATAATATATTGCATGTACCTTTGTACTTTTATTCATCAATAGATACTGATATATGTGTAGATAGAAAGTAAACATCTGGGGAGATATTTACACTTAGGTTAATCTAGATAGATAGATATCAATATTTATAAATAGAAAGAAAGATAAATATAGATATACTACATGCACATATAACAACACAATCCAATAAACTACATAGAAAAAAAAAGTTAGAATAGAAGCAGAAGGAAATAAAACATTCTATTTTTTATTATTTGCATATTCTCATTTTAAGCTAATCATAATTTAGATTTTGTGGGGTTTTGGGGTTTTTTAGTGTTTGCTTATATAAATTGTCTCATTCCACACAGCTCTCAATTCATAAGAACCATTGGGCTCAGTGTAAAATAATTATGAACAAGAATACTTCAATTGATTTTAGTCCTCCATCCCAACTCAGCTGGGAATCTCTACATTTAATTTTTTTTATTTTTTCCAGTTACATGTAAAACAATTTTTTTCATTTATTTTTAAAACTTTGAATTCCAGATTCTCTCCCTTCCTCTCCACCCTTCCCCCCTCACTTAAGAAGGCACATGCGAAGAATCTAAAACATTTCCAAAGAAAAGCTGTAAAAGAAAATAGAGATCTCTACTCTCTGCCCATCAAAATCCTCGAGAAAAATAAAGTAAAAAAATTAGTATGTTTCAATCTGTATTCAGACATAATCAGTTCTTTCTCTGGGTATGTATGGATAGCATTTTTCATGAGTCCTTTAAAGTCGTCATGGATCATTATATTGCTGAAAATAACAAAGTCATTCTACAACATTGCTATTACCTGGAATCTCTAAAGTCATAGAAACTTAATATGTACCTTTCTGGAATACTAAAAAACAATGTACATTAAAAAAAATGATACACTTAAATGAGACTACGCAGTTAATAAAGAATAAGGAAATACATCTTGACAGCAATGCCCACATGAACTTAGACATTTCCAATTGCCACTATAGTAATCTGGGAAAAGTATCTTCAAGACTCGTACTTATCAAATGGAGAAAGGTCACTTCTTATGTTTCTTCTTGCTTTATGTGGTCTCAGGAAGGTCAGGCCACTCAAGTTTCTGTACAGCATCACTTCCTCTCCACAAGGATATTCCATTTCTTCTTAGTCAGAAAACTACAGTCAACCTCCCTTCTTTCTGCTCTTTCCCTCCACCACCACCACCACAGATACAAGTTAGCCTCTGGACCCTAGACACAGAGTTTCCTCAGTAGTAAACTTTTGATGAGACCAAAAATGCCTATTCAAGGAGTATAGGGAAGTAGTTCAGCCCTTGTTACATTTTGTTTTGATTGATGGCTATGATGTTTATAAGTCTTAAAAACATTATTTTTTAAAGAATAAGCAAGTTTGACTAAGAAACATTTTTGTCTTATGAAGAAGAGTCAAATTTTGAACACTAGAGTTTTACTCCCCCCAAAATGTTTCTGGACAGAAGCTATTAGTCTTAACTGGAATTTTTTTCTCTGGGTTCCAAATGTACCAGATGTATTTTCATATGCCTAAGCCTCTTCCAACAAGTCCCATGTTAAATTTTTGTTTCTTCATTTATAAAGAGTAGTCAGCACTAACCATCTCAAGAAAAAAAAGTGCAGTTTTGGTTTTGTTCTCAAAACCTTCATCACTATGATAGAATCCTAATTTTTTAATAAAAATTGTATTTTTCTGTAAATACAAATCCATTGTTGTTCTACTGGGAGCTGTTGGAATACATGGGAGCCACCTGACAGTGGCCGCTGGAGATCCAATCCAGACCTGCAGAATGGGTCTCCTCTTGTGAGAGGAAGATACAAGGAGACTGAGAGGTAGTTGCTGTTCTCTGACCTCTCTCCTCTTCCCTCTGCCTCTAATTTATCTCATTCCCAGTCCGCAACATCTGTGTCAGCAAAGGCTGCCCTGCAGCTCCTTCAGATGTTATGATCCACAGCTATGAAGGCTCTTGGAGAATTGATCTGTCCCTTAACAAAACATAAACAAACAATTCTCCAGTGGAAAAATAATATTGAAAACTTTCATTATATTTAATAAATGGAACTTTGACATTCAAAATTTTAGCTGTAAGTCCTATTTTTAAAAACACCTCCTTCCCCATCCAAACATCCCAAAGCCCCCAAAACAACCCCCTTACACAGAGGCAAGAATGATGGGCCTGAAGGCATAAGTCATCCAGTGGCTTCACTTCCTTTTTACAATGACTATGCTTCAATTAAGTCATGACAAATGAATTTATGCATGAGGTATTCTGAATTCAAAAACTGAAGCCAATTTACTAAAACTACCAGTCGTAGAGACTAATCTACTAATACACACTTCTATGCTTTTAATGTAACTACCTAGCACCCTACTTCTCACAGTTATGCAATACTGTAATTGATACATATAATTGAATACATTCTGATGGAGATTCCTGTCAAATCCTAATATTATGATTAGATGTGATCACACCATCATAAATGAAATGTGGGGCACTCAATTTCTGCAAAAGGTCTACTGCAGGGTTCTCAGAGACTATGTGGGTCATAAAATAAAGTGGGTTCTACTATGCTTGAAAGATTTCAAATATATTCCTGGTGACAGACTGTGACTCTACTGTCCAAGGACAAGGGCAGAAAATTGACCAAAAGAATTACATTTTTGAGGTACCCCAACCCAAGCAAGGAAAAGGTTCCTTCAGATTTCACAATGATGGTGGTAATGGGGTAAAAGATTTTAAGAAATATAATTTTGGGAAGAAGGGGAAAATTTGGAACACAAGGTTTTGCAGGGGTCAATGTGAAAAGAGTATCTATGCATATGTTTTGAAAATAAAAAGCTTTAATTTAAAAAAAAGAATTGCAATTTTAGCCTATCTAAAAGTTATTTAATTATTGATACTCTTAACTATCTTTCTCCAATTACCAGTAAAGTATTAATCTACTAGTAGAACAAAACCATGTCAAAATTGACTTTCCCTCACAAAGAAAATCAGAAAAATAGCTAAATCAATAAAAAACAATTTTTTCATTTCACATTTCATGTCATCAAAAAACCACCATGAAGATAGTTGCAAGGGATGAAAAAAGAGAAATTCTACCAAACAATCTATAGAACTAAGTATATACTTTAGTATTTGGTAACTTCAACATAAAAATGGGCACTGGGAAAGATGGTGAGAACTTGAAAAATGTGGTTCAAGATTCTAAGATAAGAGTCTGAGGACTTAATATGGTTTACTCATATAGCATACTTTCACACTCATATAGCATGAATACTTTCATTAAAATGAGATTCAAGAGATTAGAGATATGGTGAGTACCAAACATCATTCCAAAAAAATGTCAACTGACTTTATCTTAACAGATAACAAATGAATGACAGGTAAAGTCTTGAGGCCATCTAGTCCAACCCCTTCATTTTATAGATGAGGAAACTTAAACTCAAGGAGGCTAATTGACTCACCCAAAATCACAAAGGTAATAAATACTAGCAGTGGAATTTGACTTTAGGGACTGTTCTTTTCATAGTACCAAGCTAGATTTTATCAGTTATTTTAGAATCAATTGTTTGCATGCAATCTAAGTTAGCAGGCAAGGGTAAAGGTCACAGGAAATGCTAACTTATAAGAGTGATTTTATTTTTTTTTATTTTTTTTTAATTTTAATTTTATTTTATAATTATAACATTTTTTTGACAGTACATATGCATGGGTAATTTTTTACAACATTATCCCTTGCACTTACTTCTATTCAGATTTTTTCCCTTCCTCTCCCAACCCCCTCCCCCAGATGGCAAGCAGTCTTATATATGTTAAATATATTACAGTATAATTTAGAGACAATATATGTGTGTAGAACCGAATTTTTTGTTGCACAGGAAGAATTGGATTCAGAAGGTAAAAATAACAGTTTACATTCATTTCCCAGTGTTCCTTTTCTGGATGTAGCTGGTTCTGTCCATCATTAATCAATTGGAATTGGATTAGCTCTTCTCTATGTTGAAGAAATCCACTTCCATCAGCATACATCCTCGTACAGTATCATTGTTGAAGTGTATAATGATTTTCTGGTTCTGCTCGTTTCACTCAGCATCAGTTGATGTAAATCTCTCCAAGCCTCTCTGTATTTCTCCTGTTGGTCATTTCTTATAGAACAATAATATTCCATAACATTCATATACCATAGTTTACCCAACCATTCTCCAATTGATGGACATCCATTCATCTTCCAGCTGCTAGCCACTATGAAAAGGGCTGCCACAAACATTTTGGCACATACAGGACCCTTTCCCTTCTTTAGTAATTCCTTGGGGTATAAGCCCAGTAGTAGTATGGCTGGGTCAAAGGGTATGCACATTTTGATAACTTTTTGGGCATAATTCCAGATTGCTCTCCAGAATGGTTGGATTCTTTCACAACTCCACCAACAATGCAACAGTGTCCCAGTTTTCCCACAGCCCCTCCAACATTCATCTTTATTTGTTCCTGTTATCTTAGCCAATCTGACAGGTGTGTAATGATACCTCAGAGTTTTCTTAATTTGCATTTCTCTGATCAATAGTGATTTGGAACACTCTTTCATATGAGTGGAAATAGTTTTAATTTCATCATCTGAAAATTGTCTGTTCATATCCTTTGACCATTTATCAATTGGAGAATGGCTTGATTTCTTATAAATTAAAGTCAATTCTCTGTATATTTTGGAGATGAGGCCTTTATCAGAACCTTTAACTGTAAAAATGTTTTCCCAATTTGTTACTTCCCTTCTAATCTTGTTTGCATTAGTTTTGTTTGTGCAGAAACTTTTTAATTTGGTGTAATCAAAATGTTCTATTTTGTGATCAATAATGGTCTCTAGTTCTCCCTTGGACACAAACTCCTTCCTCCTCCACAAGTCTGAGAGGTAAACCATCCCATGTTCCTCCAATTTATTTATGATTTCGTTCTTTATGCCTAAATCTTGGACCCATTTTGATCTAATCTTAGTATGTGGTGTTAAATGTGGGTCCATGCCTAGTTTCTGCCATACTAATTTCCAGTTTTCCCAGCAGTTTTTGTCAAATAATGAATTCTTATCCCAAAATTTGGGATCTTTGGGTTTGTCAAAGATTAGATTGCTATTTTTATTCACTATCTTGCCCTGTGAACCTAACCTATGCCACTGATCAACTAGTCTATTTCTTAGCCAATACCAAATGGTTTTGGTGACTGTTGCTTTATAATATAGCTTTAAATCAGGTACACTTAGACCACCTTCCTCTGACTTTTTTTTCATTAGTTCCCTTGCAATTCTCGACCTTTTATTCTTCCATATGAATTTTGTTGTTATTTTTTCTAGGTCATTAAAATAGTTTCTTGGGAGTCTGATTGGTATAGCACTAAATAAATAGATTAGTTTGGGGAGTATTGTCATCTTTATTATATTTGCTCGGCCTATCCAAGAACACTGAATGTCTTTCCAATTATTTAAATCTGACTTTATTTTTGTGGCAAGTGTTTTGTAATTTTGCTCATATAATTCCTGACTCTCCTTTGGTAGATATATTCCCAAATATTTTATACTATCGACTGTTATTTTGAATGGAATTTCTCTTTGTATCTCTTGCTGTTGGATTGTGTTGGTAATGTATAAAAATCCTGAGGATTTATGTGAATTTATTTTGTATCCTGCGACTTTGCTAAAATTCTGAATTATTTCTAATAGCTTTTTAGCAGAGTCTTTGGGGTTCTCTAAGTATACCATCATGTCATCTGCGAAAAGTGACAATTTGATTTCTTCATTTCCTACTCTAATTCCTTGGATCTCTTTCTCGGCTTATAAGAGTGATTTTAAAAAGATTGTTGTCCTTCAGTCATTTCATTTGCTGTTTATTTGGCAGATACTGGAGTGCTTTGCTTTGCTTCTCTAGTTCATTTGGCAGATAAGGAAACTGAGACAAACGAGGTTAAATGACTTGCCCAGGATCACACCTAATAAGTGTCTGAGGCCACATTTGAACTCCCTGACTCCAGGCCTGGCACTCTATTTACTGGATCACTTAGGTATCCTAAAGAAGAAGATAGTATCCTTAATTACACAATATATAGCTATGCCTTTCAAACAAGCAATAAACTATAAAATGGAGGAGAATTTGGATAAAAATAACAACATCAATTCTAATTATCTAGCCATTATACAAGAGTGACCACTATGAGATATAAATCTCAGCCAGAATGTTAGGGTTTGAAGAAGACTTCCAAAAGATTGGGGTTCCAGAGCAGTGTAGGAGGTGTCTCAAAAAAATTTGCAGACTCAAACTCATCTCCAAATAAAAGAGCAAAGTTTATTATAAATTGTAATGCCAATCAAAGTGAGCTAAATTCCAAAAGAATTTAGCAAAGAACCAGAAGCAAAAAGATAAATTTATAGGAAAAACAGAGATCCGGTGCTTTATGTCACTGATATACTAATTTTATGGAATAGAGGAATGAGTCTAACTTTGAATTCTATGGCTTAGAGGTAGAGTTGAGGAGTGGTCTGGTCTCAGACTACAGTTTCAAAAATGAAGACTTGCCAATACTCTTACAAAGATCTATTTTCATAGGCTAAAAATAATGGAGCCTTCATATTTGTACTCTATAACAAATAGAAATGGGGGCCACTAAACTGTACATAAGGAACCTTGTGGGACACATAGTAACTTAGAAAACCCACCAATGTTTATGTATTTCTTTTTTTTAAATTAATATAACAATGCATTAAAATCAGATAGGAACCATATTTTATTTTGATTTGGGCCTCATTCAAAAGTGTTGTGGGCCACACACTTGACTCCTTTGCTCTGCTACCTTTGTACCTAATGTGCCATATAGGTAGGTGGAAAATAGCATTTAAGAAACATTTGACTAGATCAGATACAGCAGCATCACTGGATTATAAATTGAGAGTTAGAAGGGATCTTAGAGGTCATCTTCCAATTCTTTCATTTTACAGGAAAACTGAGTTTGCATGATTGCTCAAGGTCCCACAGGTATTTTTATTTGGAGATTTAGTCAGAATTCAAACCCAGGTCCTCTCATTGATTTTAGACCTGCTGTACTATATTGCTATAGATATATGGATATCCACATGGATAATAAAGTTGTAAATTATCTACTCCCAAAACAAAACATTAAAAAGCACAGTAAGTACTTTTGTCTCTTCCCCAAAAGGGGAGGAGGGATGACCAAGATGATATTAGCAGCTCCTGCCCCTCCATGTTTGCCTTGTTATCTCTAAATAATCTTTCAAGAATGGTCTGTGGGGAATGTACCCATTGGAGATGGTGTTTTCATAGGAAGTCCAGTACCAGACCAATTTCTGGATGATTTATTGACACTGTAGCCCCGTCTGGTTGTGTTGTAGTTGTGATAACAGACATAGGAATATCACCCAGGGTTTAGTCGGACAGAGAGAATGGGGAGAAAGTGGTGACTGGCACTGTTGCAGGAGTCAGAACTGTCTCCACCGCACCATTTGTCTTGACGGGCATAGGGATGTCCAGTTCTGTAGCCTACTCTTTAGCTGCTTTGAGCAGCCCTCCTGAGCCAGGGTGTGTCCCACAGAGGATGGGGTGGGACTGATCCTGACCTCCCAGCACCTGTGGGACGAACAGTGACTCTGGCAGAGAAGGTCATTGTCGAATCTGGCATTGGCCTTTTGTTGGAGAGATTGTAGGGTGTGCAGTTACAAAAGCAAAGGAGAATAGATTGAGAATGAGAAAGGACTCTAGGACCCATTGACTCCAGTCCCAAGAGTATCTAGCCCACTGCAAGTTGTTTAAGTACTCCTTGCAGCCTCCAAGCCAAGGTGGGTTTTGTTTTATCTCATTTTTAAGAGCAGGCTTGCTCTCTTGTAAGGAATACATTCTCTTTCACTGAGGAATACAGATGGGCATTTCCAGAAATGGCAAAAGACTCTTGATAATTTACTCAGG